>NC_056750.1:254739316-254742809 GCF_019279795.1 Protopterus annectens | reverse complement strand
ATCACATCAGCATTATATATTTATGCTTTTGTTAGCTTTTCTTTATTTTATTCTCAAGAGAACAAAACTACACATATTTTCATCTGACTGTTTTGTAAATGCTGCACTCTGTCAGTTTACAAAGGTTATGCTGGCCTGAACTCTACTCTTACTTCAAATGATAATATCTCTCTACTGATTCAAGATATTGTTAGGAAATTTTCAGGAATGGACCCCACTGATAATCCCAGTTTCACTTTTTCTACAACCTAATAGCTTTTATGAAAAGTAGACTACAGAATCTGAAATATGGTCATGCCTCCCAGCACATGTAAATATGTCTATGCTATTACGTAAAAAAATTCACAGAAAGTATTCATTTCTCAGAGAAAACATTAGTTTTAGTTTGCATTTCATAAAGACATACCAGTAATATGATTCAGCTGTATGCTGTATGTGTCATCTTGTCAGAATGGAAAATATACAATATTTCTTGAGAAACAGTAGAACCAGGGCATCCAAAGACTGCTGGTGGGTAGATATACAAAATGCACTTGCCTGTTGGTTCAGTCTGTAAAGATACACACACATTATCATCTTGTAATGAGGTGTACTGCACGAGTGTCTAAACAGGGGACGAGGAGGTCACAAGTGACAAAAAACTTCTGATAAAGGAAAATTATAGAAATGTTCTGTTTATGCATTGCCAAGTCAATAAAGAGGTACTTTAAGCTATTATTGTACTCAGCTTACTGAGAAGAAATTCACTATAACATCCAAAATTAAAACAGTATATAATGAAAAATGTCAGATTCAGCAGAGAAGAAGCATATGAAGTTAAGCCATTGAGGGTCTGTCTTTGGAAGGTTTTAGCTCTGCCTCCCTTTGAAATTTAATTATGAAATTTTCAGATAATAATAGCAGGGTTTTAAGCTACAAAACACACATAAGACCACAATTCTAACCTCCGAGCTTCCATTGCAGCACACCTCTGAATTTGACCACACACTTTTCGGTGCATGAAAGCATGCAAAGCATGTTACAAATGAAAATAAATGTATATGTTTGTGTTGAAATACAGATGTTCTTTACTTCTTATATACTGGCAGCTTAACAAAGAAGTATTTGGGACCATTATCATACTCAGTGTGTTGAGGAGAGTATAATACAAAATGTCAGTCTATGGCAGAAAAGGCACATGGGCCAAAGCTACTCAGGTCTATCTCTCAAAGGTTATATCTCAGCCACTCTTTGAGATTTAATTATTAAATGTTCAAATAATAACAGGGTTTTCAGCTATAAAATAAAGCTAAGACTGCAAATCTAACATCAAACCTTTCTTTGCAATACACCACTGAATGTCACTCACAAGATTTCACATAGTATGGAAGCATGTTACTGCAGCCAAAGCATATTACAACTCAAAATAATCCTGCGGATTCAAAAACTCTGTGTAGGCTTCACATAAAGCCTACACAGAGTTTACATGTTTGCGCAGTGAGCAGTAGTGCTAATTACATATTCATGCTGCACACCACATTTAAACGTAAACAAGAGCAGTTTCATTACTAACAAAAGTGTTGCCGGCCAGGAAACCATGTAAAGCAACACGGATGGTAGCAGACATGCAGACTGGTTTACTTATGGGCAAACTAGGTCTGCGCAGATGTGCCGAATGCACATTGATTACCAGGGTTAATAATATAGCAATATATATAGTCCATAGACAAAGTATTGTGTAATCCCATTTCAGGCATACTGAAAAAAGCTGTGTAAATAATCCGTAACAGCACATGGACTGCCATTTAAAATAAACATTCACGGGAAGTGTGTGTATTGAATAGGGATACACAGATGAATTGTAGGAATGAACAAAGGGAAAGAAGACAGGTGAAACATCTTAATATACAGCAGAGGAGGGTATGCCCATGAAGACATTTGTAGCAGGAACATTAATCACATATTAACATGATACTCTACGGACAGCCCAGTGGAAATGTATATATTTTTTTTCAAAACAGGTTTATTGTTTTAACATATAAGAGAAATATCATAACAATTTTATACAAGTAATTAAAAATAGGTATTATTATAATATTCAACAAAACAACTAAAGTATTTACAAAGACATCCACTACAATCAGATCAATTAATTAAACTAAAATACCATGCTATTGAAATTAAAATTTTTTTAACAAATTTTGTAAATTATCCCATACAATATAATAAGATGTTTTTCTATTTGTTCTTGTCCTAATTGTGTTTATTTCCATATGGCACACTATATTCATAACATTTTTAAATTCATTGAACGAAGGAGGTGTATCTGAAATCCAATTTCTAGTTATTATTTTCCTAGCCACTGCTAGAATAGACCATAACAAGGGAAGCTTAACCTTTTAACACTTTGAGGTACAGGTGTGTTGAATAATATAAGAGATTTAGAAATAATGAAATTATCTGTAAAAGAGCCTGCAAAAATTCATTAATTGACTTCCAGTATTCTTTCAATTTTATACAGTCATAAAACATATGAGCCCAGTCAGCATTAATTTCTACATTACATCTCTTACATAAATTATCTTTATTATTTATTTTATTCATCATCAAAGGTGTATAAAAGATCTATGTAAAAATTTCCATGTATAAAGTCTCCAGACAATGGAAGACGTAGTTCTATAAGCAGATTCCAATATATATTGTTTATCTTGTTGATTTGGTGGGTCCCCATTAATAGAAGTGAAATAATTCCAGTATGAATCTACACTGTAAAAAGTTTCTTGTCTGATAATTTTATGTATGTATGAAAGTTTACCTTTATCAGAAACTTTATGTTGTAAATTTAATATCAAGTAATCAATCAGTGTTGGAATAGATTCTTTAACTGTTATAGACATTAGATCTATTTTATTAATGAGATGTTGTCTAAAGGTCTGAACCTCTAACCAGCAAGTTTCTCTTAGATCAAATTCTTGTTTTAAGAAATCTAGATTTTTAACTTTATTATCAGATATCAACTGATACCAGTACTTTAGATCATTATCTATAGCTAAATGAGTTCCTTCAGAAGTAGATGACAAAAGCATACCCTGAGTATACATTATAGGGAATACAATAAAATTCCATTCCCTATACTTAGGGTGCATGAATATAAAGTTACGATAACTAATAATAATATTTAAAGGGTAACAAACCATATGTTTAGGTGTAATAGGTGAAGTACAAAATTCCTTTAGTAACCATAACATGGAGTTATTTACAATCATATTTTTATGTGTTAAGGAGATTTTCATGAAGTGCATACTAATTAGCTCCCAATAATCTTTCCATTTTGCGACATATGACTGATCTATTAATAAAGTAATAACTTTTACAATAGAAAAGACAGTATATAAATTAAAGTCTGGAAAATAAATACCCCCTTGAGACCAGCTATTAGTATGTTTCTTTAATGCAATCCTAGGTCTATTAGGTGCCCATAGGAAATTTAACATTAGTGTATTCAGTTTCTTGA